>NC_056593.1:10894964-10905727 GCF_018340385.1 Cyprinus carpio | reverse complement strand
GAATATGGCATCGGTGCGTAGTATGCCTTTTAGGGGGCTGTCTACGTGTTTGTGTTGTCTCAATCCAGAGATATCAGATCATGCCATAACGGGTAATCTTGCTCTACATCATGCTTCTCCCAGTTCTTCTTTTTTTTTTTGTCCTTTTTTCCATTTGCTGTTTATCTGATCCGGGTCTTTCTTCGTATGCTATAAAATCCCTGTTGCGCTGTCCCAGCTTTTTAAATAACTGGTCGGTGCTTGTAGTGTCACCCCTTTACCTCCGCACCTGTTCGTGAGCTGCAGGATCTCCTATGTTGCTGTTGATTCGTTGAGGTCCAGAACATCTTCTAATCAACGTTCCCGTTTTAATAGGTTCCCCTTCTCCTATAATTTGGACGAATAACCGTAAGCTTTGTCGTGGATTGTAATACTCATACTGGCTCTAGAGCTTTCTACCGATCACGTTCGCTTGTTTATCTCTGAGAGGATCAAATCCCCAGCAGAAGAAAACTATGCTGCAGTCCGTGCTCGACCATGAGTTGTGGCGAAAGGTCATACAGCGGTGGTGTTGCAGTCCATCTTTATCTTCTAATAATGTCAAAAAATAATTAGTGTCTCAGGACCTATGCCCTCTGATAGTGTAGTGGGAATATTTAGTCTTAAAGACTATCCCAATTTTAATTCAAACATAGGCCTTATTACTCCTTTTGATCGTCACATGTGCGTGAATCAAGCTTTAACATGTATGGGTTCAAACCTGCTTTAATTCTAGTTCTTTCCTTGCGCTCTTCTTCTGTTGAACACCAAAGCACATTACTCTTGGCACGAATGTGTGACCAAACGCTTCTGGTCCTCAGTAACCTTCGAAGAAAAAAGCAATAAAAAGTAAAATAAAATACTAGTTCCTTGGGACCAGAAGACATACTTTGGTTACCCACATTCTTCAAAGTATTCTTCTTCGGTTATCGTTCCATCAGAAATAAAGAAATTATTAAGGTATGGAACTTCATTTTTTGGGAACTATCCCTTTAGTTCAGACCGGATCCAACGTGAACAACTGAAATGCTTCTCATGCAAACTGCAAGCGTTCACCATTAGTTACGGATAGACACACTGATAACTTTTCCCTATTCATGCCCTAAACGTTCTGGAAGTCTTAGTGTTCAACAAAGGGCGGATGTGAGCTTCTAGATGTCCATTAGCGAAACCGCCATTGGTTTAGCGTGCATGAAAGGTGGGCTTTAAACCTGCGCGCGTTCTGGAAGACCTAACCGTCTCTGATGAAAAAACAAAGATGCCAAAATGGAATCGTGCAACGTATAGCTTTCTCTAAAGAATACCTCGTATTAAATTCTCGATTTCACTTATACCCTGAGTATTAGTATTAGAAACAGTCTCAATATACTCTTTTTGTTTATTTCCAAACTATATGTTGGCATTTTGTACAATAGCGGGACAAATCGCGTTCCCGTAATTGATTTTGATTAACGGGACGCATCCTTTTAGCCTTTAAATACGGACGATCCGTATTTTAAGGGACTGGTGGCAACCCTAAAGGTGCTCTCACCTAACACATTAAAGTGTTTTGACTGCTTAGTTCCGTCGCGTTTCACACGTTCTGCCGGCACTGATCACTGCTGTTTTTGTTTTTGGTGATTTTTCTATTCTTTATAAATATTTGTTTTGTTTGTTATCTTTAATTTTATATTTGATTAAAAGTGATGCTCTCATGCTCTTCTTTTTGTCTTCGTATTTTCTAATTAGTTTTCTGTGTTGGTTTTTTATTTTTTTTAACTTGATTTCTTATTTTGGCAAAGACCCTTATACCTTTACGGTTTTTGGGTTTATTTGTGCAAAGCTCGTCTTTGTGTTGGCTGTTTGAGGCTTATATTTTGGTTAAATGCAATCTCTAACGTATGTATGCTCATTTAAGTGGTGCTTGTTTTTCTTATTATTCTATTGTACTCTTTTTCCTAGTTATTTGTATTCTTGTGCTTTTTTCTACCGAACTTGTGTTTATTTTTTTATTTTGTCATATTATCTTTTTTATTTTTTGTAAACTGTTAAGCCAACTGTTTCTATTGTGCATCCCTCGTTGAACTTTTTGATGACTTATTCATTGTTATTTGGAGGGCAAATAAGGCCTTGCCCATGTTCTTTTGCAGTTTGGTTATTCTTATTTGTGTTTGGGTTTTGTCATTTTTAGTTTAGTCACATGAGGGAGTTCAGTGTCATGTTTAAATAATTCTGTGTGCATTTTAGTGACTCTTTATTGAGATTGCTCTGTTTTTGTGTCACAGGATATGGGTGCCAAAGGCAGGGAGGCCGGCTCTATTCCCTTCTAGTGGTGGTGTTATTCAATGTAAAGGAATGATTTCTCAGCTATAGGCAGATAAAATCTCTGACAGCCTGACCCTGCTGGTAAGCCCCCCAGTGTAGCTGGTGTTCCTGTGACATTCATAGAGCGAAACTCTGTATGATGGCTGCGCTTGTGGCTGAGGCCTGTAAGTTTGTTAATGATTGTTTATAAAGTTGACTCTGATTTAATAAAGTAATTGTTTTTGTATTGTTTGCCCCATGTCCTCTGAGCGTTTATTTGGTGAACGAACTTGCGCCTGTCCTTTAGAGGCTCCTAATTTCCTCTGGGTGGAATTTCCATGAGTGGGCGTAGTTTTTGGTAAAATTATTCCTTCTACATGACAACACGTGGGTTGCCACATAGAATAATATTAATATATAGAATATATAGAGATATATATATATATATCACAAACTCCATACCACACATACAATGTAAGAAACATAAAAACTATGCTGCAGTAGTAGGAATATAGACTATTTATATCTATATATTTGAGTATAGAGTAGAAATTGAATGTGAAATATAGACTATGTATATGATATATATATGCAAATGTACAGTATTAAAATTTGTGTGAATATTGAATATTTATATTGCAACTACATGATAACAATATCAGCAGTAACAGATGTGCACACTGAGATGAGGCTACATGAGTAAATATTAACAAATATATCTAATGGTAGTGAATAACAGCAATAACTTACAAATGTTCAATGAGATGAAACAATTTGAACCGATTGTTCTCTGAGAATATGCTCCGCTAGCGTATCTGTTTAAGAGTCTAATAGCTGGGGGGAAAGAAGGTTTTCCTTAAAATCTGAAAGTCCCCGGTTGCAATTTTACGTACGTCCTATCACCTCCGGTCCTGAGAGTAGGGAGTGTGAACAGTCTGTGTTTGGGGTGGAGTGGGGTCTCTTAACGAGTGATGTCATGCCCTCGCAGTGGACTCTGCGATGGTAAATGGCCTGCAGAGAGTGCAGTGGAGTGATGGTGATGTGTAAGTAGTGTTTGATATTCTCTGAAGTCTTTTGGAGTCTTTGTCATGCATTTGGATTTTTTTAGGGTGTGTGGTGGAGTACTTATGATCACATGCAACTCAGAATTTTGGTACTTATCTCTGTGCATAGTGCTGGGGGGCTTGAGGTGGGACCATAGACCTGCATTAAAATGGACTGGCCGCAATACAAGAACGTTTTGCTGATCCAAAAGAACATCATATACACGCGAAAGTTTGAAACTACTGCGGAAACAAAAACACCTACATCTTGGATGCCCTTGCCTTGAGGTAAGCTAAAACACACCAAAATTTAATTTCAAAGTGAACTATCCCTCTAACACACAATAGCATGGATTTAGGATAAAGGATAAATATTGTTCATTGGTCAGAGGCAGTAAACATGCCAAGGTATATTGTTGATAATGTAATCACTCATTTTGCATTTTAAATATTGAATAAAAAACCTTACATCAAAACTGTTCAAGCATCAAACTCTCTCTCTTTTTCGGCTCTTTGAAGTACAAACATGTAGGAGCAGCAGGATGCAGGCAGCCTTGGTCAGAGTCTGGATCATAGCGGCCAGACATCACGGATCTTGGGGTTGTCCCAGTGTTGAACAGTAATCCCAGGATGGTCTGTCCTCATCGACTAATTGCCCGTCCTGTAGCTTCTGAAGGACATCGACGTCCGCTGCAGGAGAGCCAAAGTGGTGAGAATATGCATCTATGATAACCTTGACTAATTACCAGAAATGTGCACGACATAAATAGTAATGTTTGTCCCATCATTGGTTTTACTAAAACTTTACAAACACCAGATTTGTCTAACACGGTGATAGTGACATGAAAAATGAAGCGCAATAACTCTCATCATTACTAACAGTACTCCCTATTTAGCAAATGCTGTGAGGACTTTTTCAACGAAATGTGCCTCGGGCACTTGCTAACAAAATGTGAACTGTGTCATGCGATAAACGTTTATTTTGAAACTAAATATTATAATTATATTAAAATAAACATGGGTTGTAAGTGCTGCAAACATGCATGCTGCCTCCACCTTCTTCCATTCAGCCGGAATAGAAGAGGGACCACGAACACGGCGCCTTTCAGTTTCACAAACAAAACAGTTCGGTTATGTCATCTGACTTCCCAGGGCATATTTCAATACAATATTTCACTGTAATAATACTGTTTAATGCTGTAAAATCGTTAATTTTTTTCACTGTGTTGCTGTGATATTACAGACCTTGTTGTGATATAACAGCAGGTTTTAGATTGCAAGATTTTACTGTAAAAAAAGGGTTAAATGCTGTAAAATGCAAGGATACTGTAGTTTTTACAGGTATTCATTGGGATATTACAGGGAAACTTAATTACAACAAGTTACTGTAAAATAATACTGTTAATTATTGTGAAATGCTGGTAATTTCTGTATATTTTCTGCATTTCCATTTGCTCAAACAGCAAAAGAAAAACTCCACGATAGTGTTTTCATGACTTTCAATAAAACGAAAAAAATTGAGAAAGACTGATAACGACAGTCAGAAGAGAGAACGATGTCAAATTTACCATCCCTCCCATAGACCCTGCATTAGAAACACCCTCGGAATTATTATTATTTTATTTTGTTTGTAATTTGATGTAAAGGTGATATAATACAAAGAATAACGTTATACATTTATTTGTTAAATACAAATATGAAAATCTTTCGAGAATTTACGATGCTGATGACTGTTAAATGCATCATCACAGTCTTGTGAAAAGGGAAAATATGCCAAAAAATCTGTAACTCTCATCGACTGTGCTGAAGAGGAGGGAAAATGTCTTATTGATGACAGCTTGATGATCATTGGTTTAAACAATCCTGATGTACTGTTCTTATCTCAAATGTATTTATTTATTTAACTCTGATATCATTTTTCTATGTGTAGCCTAAATTATGCACGAATGTTCCCAAACACGTGACAGTGAGATTTATTTACTTCGCGTCTAGTATACGTCAGAGCCATATAGAGAGAGAGTAGCGACAACTCCATTGACTCCAATGGTACGCTTTTTTTACAGCAATGGCGGCTTGTGAAGTCTCTTAAAGGTGCCATGTGTCATGTCTGGCAAAAAAATCAAGTCATACTCCACATTCCATACCAGATGGGGGCAGTATGCCTCAATAAAGTGAATTGGTCTACTCTAGAGTAACAAACCAGAAACGGCATAGTCTCTATGCTCCGCCCCTACCTTCACAAAAACCCTAGAGCCATAGCCGAAGCCTAAGAGGACGTTTTGCCTACAGAGAACGTTGGTGATGTCAAGTGAATTTTGAAACATGGAATGAACATGAATTCTTCAAGCGACTCCCCTTTACCTTTACCAGTGAATATGTTTCATATTCGTTTTGTTCATATCTACATTTTTGAGTTGTATATACACATTATTTGAATTAATTTAATTTGACAGACAGCATTCTGTCAACATCATTGATCAACATCAGACAGCTGGGGCGCTCTTCTCTCTCTCTCTAGGGGTTCATTATCACATCGAAAGACATTTCAAGCTTCTTAGGTAATGTTAACATTTTTAGCATCAGCTGGGTAGAGCCGGGCTTTGGTAGATAACAGGTGAAAACCGAATCGGATCTGTGGGTAAGTTATAGCTAGCTAATTATCAACGCGCAGCTACGGTTAGCCATCGCTAACATTAGCACGTTTATCGAACAGCCTTCGTTCCCCCCCCCCCCCCCATACATTTCTATGTTATAACTTCCCGAAAAAAAATACGCAAACATATAAAACAAACTTCTAGCGAAATACTAACAGCATCTTACTTACCAATCCAAAAGAAATGTTGCAAGTTCGGAGTCGATACATATAAAACAAACTTCTAGCTAAGTTGTATCAGGTTATTGATTGCAGTTCCGATGTTTACTCTGGTTCGGCTCCTTTTCTTATCGGATTTGATTTGTGATTCCGAGCGCGGTTGTTTCCCTGTAGCTGGTGGTAGGTGTCTCTTGCCAAGGGCTTCAGCCATCCTTCCACTCTCTTCCCTGAACTGAACTGAAGTAGTGGGCTCAGGGCTGTACTTTCCACACGATTGACATCAGGTTCAAGTACGCCCACAAGCCGGGCTTCCACATGTTATTTGTGTATTGCAGGTTGGTGGTGGTTATGTTTGCCGCATACCGCCTTCCATGGCCGACACTGGTATTACGACAACTGTCGGGCCGTGGCTAGTAATGCTAAATGCTAATTAAGGTTGATATCTCTGCAGCACTATAACTTGACAATTTTTTTTTTAATGACATCATCGCCACTTAGGGGTCGCCCTTATTTCTTCTCATTCTTTTGATGCATGTAGGTCATTTTTTTGGATATTTTTACCTCAATTTTTACACATGGCACCTTTAATAGTTCCCGGAAGTAGCAGCAAACCGATGCCGCGCCGTAGAGATGCAGCAGAACAAACCGTTTGCGACACAATTTTAAAAGGTAAGACTTTTAAATAATAAGATTGTATATTATCAGTACATCTAAATAATAATAAATTATAAATTAAAACCGTCTAGTAGATTATTACTTTTAATATGAGTAGATTTAAGGGATGTTATCAGATAACTTACAGATTAGGCTAGGATGGAGCTCGAATAAAGTTAGTAACGAACCACACTATTAAATGTGAAATCTGTTCTCTTAATTCACGTTTTCCATCCATCATGTTTGGAATTAGAGAAAAGGAGTCTAAACATATTTTTTTTTTGCAGGGTGGGGAAAGTTTAGCTAACGTTACTAGTTCAATATAACGTTTGACCGCGTGTGACAGTGGTGAGTGGAAGTGGTAAAAATGAGTTTATAAAGTTTGTTCCTTATTACACGTATTAAATAATTAATTTACTTAATAATAAAATGCACCCTATTGATATAAATTTAGAGTGAACTGAGTTTGCAAAAACAGGGGTGGAGTGTTTTTAGGGCATTGTGATTCATTGACTATTACCTGTCTATATTATTAATCGCCTGTATTTTTATAGTACTTAGAACTTGTTAGTTTTATAAAAGTAACATACTGTGGGTGCTGGTAGGTGGAGGATTAGTGGGTGCCACAGGACTGTTGCTGTGATGGAGCATCAGTGTGGGATGCAGGTCAGGAGTGCTGAGGGGACCATGGTGAGAATGAAAACAAAAGGTATGTTTCAGATAAGCCAGCAATAAAGTAGTGTGCTACATGTGTATTGTACTGCTGTTTTATATAAGAATCATACTAAACTAAACATGAAATATATATTATAAATAATAATTTAAGGAATCATACTTGCAAGTGGGGGACTAAATGATGTTATTAGGCTGTGGGTCAGTGATGTCGGCTGGGTGCTGACCTGTAGGTGGAGGATTAGTGTTTGGCGGGGTGCTTGATAGTGTTGGCTGGGTGCTGAACTGGTAGGTGGAGGTTTTGTGTTGGGTGGGTGTTTGTTGGTTGTTGGGTTTTTTGGTTTTTGTTGTGTTTTTCCTTTTCCTCTTTTAGAGATTGGCGTCTTCTGTCTTGCTTTCAAGATGTCCATCGTTTAAGTGTTGTTTTTTTCTGTCATTTCGTATTTTTTTAGCCTCGATCCTCAACCTCAGCCGTATAAATCTTTTGGAGATTTTTCCTTCTACTCCACAGCATCATGTAAGGCTGCTGGAGAGTGACTGAGCTTCCTTCTCCCAACACATCCCACCTGCATTGGGGACTCCATGAGGTAGGCCAACTAGTCTTGAACCTAAAAAATAGTTTCTCAAGTTGGTTGGGTGAAGTCATAGGGTTCTTGGGAGGGACGACAAAGAGCACCTGCCTTTGAATTCTTTTAAGTTTACTAAGATGCTGTTATCTCCAGCAGGATTGTCATCATTTTGCCGTGTTGCAGTTTTGCATTTTCCACAGATGCTGGCAAATCTGATTAATTTGTGGACAATGTAGCCTGCAAGATGGAAGAGAATACATTTCTCTGTTTTTGTGAGGTCAGGTGCTGTTCTGTTCTCCACCATCAGCTGTTCCACTCTGACTGATGAGTGACATTTTGTTTCACTGTGTCCAGGAAGTCTGCCAAAAAGCTACTGTGATCTTCCTGGTAGCTCCCAGACCTGATGGTCGTGAGGAACTGCTCTACTGATATGATTCTCAGTGCATGATGGAATTCGACTGGAGTTGGTATGGGATTTTTAGACCTCACACAGCTGAATGTACTTTTCAAGGCAGTCGTTGTGTGAACTTCGAAGTTAACAACAAACCTGTGTCCTCGTGTCAGCATCTCTTCCTGTATGCCCAAAACTGATTTGGTTTGCCATTATCACCAGCCTTTTTTTGAACAGGCTTCCAAACTCCCTTATGACCAATCTTCATCCCATGGAATAGATGGATGATATCCTGTAGAAAGATTATGGCCTTTTTTTATACTCCTCTATTTTGACCCTGCTCAGTGCTGTAATTAAAATGGCGAGATGACATTAGATCAAACCAATGATCCACTTGCTCCAGGAACCACGCTGTAGTCAGGTAGGAGAGAGGGGCGGTTTCTTGCTGCACCATATACTTCCGCCCAGCCACTTGTTGCCCTTACCAAAATACATTTAGAGCAGGACCAACCTTCATTTTTTCAAAGTGGCTTGGCTCGATGGCTGCAGCTGATAGATGGGGAGCTACTTTTAATGCCATCCCTTCTTGAAAGGACGATAAGTCCTTAATAGGGACCACTGAAACCTCGTTGGAAGGTAGGTCCTCTTTGTTAACCACATTCTCTGGAATTGTTAACACCTGTCCACGGACAAGGGCACTTTTTAAATTTTTCACCAGATGTGGGACATCAGGCATGAAATGGAGATGCCTATCCGGTGTTGTTGGATGTGGCACAGATGTTTTGGTGTGGTCGACCCCAAAGGATTTCCACATGGCCTGGTTAGGGCTACCCATATCGGTGGTGACAGCAAGCACATGTAGCCCTATGGATGCTGCCCTCTCTATTAATTCTGTAATTTATTGGCTTGTAATTCTGCTCCATTTGGTAGAATTGCCACTGTAATGATATGCCACTACTTAGTTTTCCACCGAGTTGGTGTTTTCCAGCCAACATAAACAACACAAGTATGTGTTTTGCTACTCCTGTGTGCCCTGGCAAAGTGACATCACCATAGAGTTTGCCCTGTGAGCATGTGCAGCTCCACACTTGGAGTGATTGCATTTCATCCAAGGACAGCACACACACTCCCTTTCAAGTGTCTGCCAACCCATCTACCTTCAGTTTTAAAAAAATCAAACTACCTCTGTCAATAACACCAGGCTCAAATTTGATACATTCCATCCTTCTTTGCAGGGTTCTGATACCTGGCCAAGGGGAATCTGCAATTCCTGTAAGGGTCTTGTAACCAGTTGTCGACCAGCTGCAAAGCAAATTTTTTTAATGCCTTCTTAATTGTTTTCATTGCTCCACTTTCATACCTTTTTTTTGTGGTTCGTTTTCCTAATGCCATAATTTGGTTTTTTGACAAAAATATCTTTAAAATGTTGTCCCTAATTTTAATTGTTTTTTTTTGTTTTTGTTTTTTTGAGAGCTGCATTTTCATTCTTTATTTTTCTTAATGTTGCCTTTGCATTTTTTGATATTTTTTCTTGTCTCTTTAATTTTTTTAATAGACCCAGGTAACTGGCTGATGGTTCGCTGGAATGCTGACTGACTTGCTGCTGGCTGACTGGGTAGTGTCACCTGTCCCCTGTCTTCTCCTCTCTAGCCATGTCCTCTATTTCTTCACTGTCACTTTCCCTTCTCTGAGTGTCCTCATTCTTTTTTTCCTCAACCTTTGAAACTGATAGAGGCAGAATACATGGTATTGCTAATTTTAAATATTGAAAATGTCACATCACTTCAAAATAAGTAAATATTTACTTCAACTAGTACGAGTTTGTACTTATTAGATATGTATCACCTGTAAAACTATAGCTGTGATCAGGGAGCAATTTTGCTTGCATCGTGGAGCAGGGGCCCTCCTCTTTTTTTGACCACAGGTATGTTGCAACAAAGATTGTGGGAATAGCATCTGGTTCTCAGCCTACTCTTGAATTTTTTTGGTCATGGACAAATTGGTTTCCCCTCAGAATGTGCCTGCGAGTGACGAGTTTTAGGTTTCCACACACAACTTTTTTTTTTTTTTTTTGTCTACCCAACATATGGTACATATCACATGGTGGTTAAATGCACAGTTATGGACAACATGAAAGAAAGGACACATACAAAAATGCGTGGTCAATGTATAATTAAATTTATTAGAAATGTATTCATGAATTGCTGTAAATACTTAATTGCATTTATTTGAATAAAAATACAAAGAAAAAGTAATCTCATAATTAGGGCTGTCAAATGATTAATCACGATTAATCACATCCAAAATAAAAGTTTTGTTTA